>NW_026857784.1:0-6277 GCF_026571515.1 Ruditapes philippinarum
TGGTCTTTTAATGAATGCACTCTTGTGTTTGGTTAATCGGATGGTACTGCCAAAATCTGCGAAAATCTGGTAAAATACATGGAGGTTTTTGGCACCCTGCAGGGTATAAAATACACAGTCCTGCGGAAGGGGAAATGACCGGGTTTCGGTTACTGCATTCGCTTTCGTAATCCCAGAAAAACGCCATTCATTGTTTGGCTTTTTTAAAGACAAACGGGACTGTGCCAGGGAGATTTATTTCTTAAATGACTCCTAAAATTTCCCTTTTTCTTTAAGGGTTTTCTTTAAATTTTTTTTTTCTCTGGGGGTTTGTCTAAGGACCTGAACTTTTGTTTAGAGTTTCCATATCAATAATTGTTATGAGATTTGCTCCCTATTTTGAAAAATCTTTTGCAAGTGTCACGATTTTGGCCCGAAAATTTATTAAATTTTTGCTTTTGTTCATTGCAAGTTCATGGTTGTCAATGTCTATTCCAAAATCTTTCCTTTTTGTTTATAATTTAAAAATTTTGATTTGATCTGTAGCATTAAGTTGGAAATGTTTGCTAAAATTTTGTTTTTTGAGCATGATTTTGATTTTGGATTGTCTATACGAAACTTTTGCTTTCTTTTTCTTGCTTTAAAAAATACTGGAAATGGTTTGGATTTAAAAGTCTATAAACCTTTTTAAAATTAGCACATTTGTAATTGTTTTTCCTTTCAGCTAAGTCTAGATTCTGTAATTTTCATTTTTGGTTTAATACACGTTGAATCAAATGTTTTTGGGATTTTTCTCACTGGTATGATATTTCACTATGGGGTGGTACTAAAACTTTTTTTATTTTTTGTTGCCAAGATTTTTTGTGAGGAAATTTTTCGGGGATTTTTAATTTTTAACTCTTGCAAAATTTGAACCCCCTTTTCAATTCACCAAAATTGTTTTTGAACCTTATATTTTCTTAAAAAGTCTATTCCAACCCAAAAAATTTTAAATTAATTGTTCAAATACATAAAAGTTGTGTGTAAGTTTCACCCTCCATTTAAATTTATATCAATTTGCCTAATACATGATTTTTTCACCAATCTAAAATAATTTGTTGTAAATGACTTCTTTTAATTTTGCCTGAGGTGCAACCATGTCAATAAATATTTATTTATAGCATTTATACGCCCAGGTCAACTAAGCAAGGTGTATTTTGCTCCCCTATTTTATTTTCAAAAAATTTTTCCCATCTTTGGGTTAAACCAACACCCATTATCAATTGTTTCTTTTGTGATCATTTAATTTACTTTTCCTTTTAGAACAGACCTTTCCCTTTTTTAGCAATATAAACTTATTTAAAAATTAAGGAAAAAAAAAAAATGTTGTTCAAATAAAAAAATTTGTGAACCAAAAATAAAAAAAAACCAAAGTACGGGGGCTTGCCTAGGGGCTGGGGCTGGCTGCTGCTACACTGTGCTGGGGTTGCGGCGGCCCTTACTACACGTCACAACTTCCCCACTAATAACAGCAACACTGTATGGGAACCTAGACCTCCGGTAGAGCTATGCGGTACCGGCTGTTTAAGCTGTGGGGAATTAGCCGAGGTCTAAGCTGAGTCCCGATACAAAATATAAAGTGTCCACCCCAAGCAGTCGGTCATGTAGTTTACTCTACTATCAGTATGTAGAGTGTGATAGCAGATAACTTTGATGAAATGAAGATGAACACAAATGTTCCTAATTACTTATTCAATTTATTGATTTTCTTTATTTCACAGTTTAATAATATTATATTCCATACAAAGTTTCTAAAAGTTCCTTTTATAAGATATATTAAGTCCACTATGTTTCTTATCAAAAAGGTTTCCAAGATACTTTTAACACACTTTTACATTAATTCTGATTCCTAGTCTGTTCCTAACAATTCTTAAAAATTCCAATTCTTTATTCTTCAAAGTTCCAATTCTTAATATTTAATTCCGCCTTAACTTATTTTTGTCTCCCTATATATATTATTCTCAGGTATTATTAATTTAAATAATTAATTGATTAACCAATGAAAATTGAAAAATATTGACCAATAAAAAATGATAACAAACATTAACCAATGAAAAATAGAAAAATATTACATGATGCTTAATCTGGATAAAAATTATCTTATGAAAAAAGGTATAAAACATATCCTGTATGTTACATAATTTCCTAATAGCATTAATTGCTAAAAGCTACAAAGTATTATAAATAAATAGCACCTAAACCAAAAGGTGTTGATAAGAGTAAAAGATTTCTAAAAGTGAAATATTCTTCTTAAGTGTCAAAAAGACTGACATATGTGATATTTAAGTATTAAGATAAACTTTACTAAAAATATGCCTTATGGCTTTTTACACCTAAACAGTAAGTTAATTAACAATATGATTATGATTTCAAAACATTACATTAAATCTGAAAATAAAGCCTTTATCATAAAACATTATAATAGATTACATACACACTCACATTCATACATGAAAATATTATTATTATTTACATTTTCTTTTTGTCATTTTATAATTTTATTATTTTTACTTATTTTATTTACATAAAAAACTGGGGTCAAATATGCCCTTGGTGGCAGACAATGGCTTGCCCCTGGCGTGGTTTGAACACACACGGCTAGTCTGAGATTCTGAGCTTTCTAGAATAACCAATGAGTGAAATAGTAATCTGTGCAAATAAAACTCTGCAAACAAATATCACAGAAAATTCTAATAAATGAAAAAGGCAACAATTTAGCATGAAGAAAATTCATTAGATAACAAAGATGATTACAATTGAAAATAACATTTTCAAGCAAAATTTTAGTTTAAAGAGGAGATAACTCTTAAAATATACTACCAGTAGTAGATGCTTGTGTTATAAATCTTGTCTGATGCAATGTATAATGTAAGTGATAACAAGAAAACTTTTTTTAACAATTTAAGTCTGAAATAAAATACCTTTATTTATAAAACTACAAAGAAAAAAAAGAAAATATTTTTTAACAAAAACTTCAATAGTTCAAAGGGTGATAAGAAAAATATATTTCAAATGAAGTAAATCCCTTCAGAAATATTAAAGATGTGTTGTTTAAAAAAACAATTTAGGATTGTTTTTAAGGGGGAGATAATTCTGGAAGTATAAGTGCTATAGTTATCAATCTTATCATATGCTATGTGTATTACAACAAGGAAGGTTTAAACATATAATATGTGATGATTTTTTTCTTTTGTTTTCTGTTATTAAGGGTAATTGGTTATAACGCTTTTTTTTAATTTTCATTACCTTTTTTGCAAAAGACTAACATTTTGTTGTTTATCTTTGAATAACTTTATGGTTATGAGATAAAAAGAAATGCTTTCCTGCATGTTACAAACAAGTGTTTATTAATATCGCCAGCTTATATATAGACAATATCTTCAATAACAATTAGAGAGCAAAATTGCTTTTGATGAAATCTGAGCCTTGGAAACAAACATTCATGTTTTCTGCCTTAAATTTCACGTCCTACGCTGGAATGAGAAATCGATACAACACTTAAACCTATCAACTAGTAAAAGTTCTGTCAACACTGATAACAGTTTTATTATGTCATCAAAGTCCTATCTCCTCATTTATAAATCAGCCCAATCAATTTTATTGACAGACTGTTATTTTGCTTTCAATTATTATAAAATACTTAATCAAACTTGATAATCTTTTTCTGAGTTATAAATATCTGTTGTTGATCAATGATGTACTTGTGTTTAAAGTTTCAATGTTTGCACAAGAAATAGAAGGGATTTATACGATGTCATGAGTTTGTGTGAAGTGAATATGCTGTCACTGACAGCTTTAGCATTCAAGTCTGTAAAATGCTACTTCTTTTTATGGTACCATGATTACTCAGTCCGTATAGACCAAATGTACTTAAATAATATCACTGCCAGTTTGAAATGATGATTTCCAATGCATAGTTGTGACATATAATTAAATACATGAATATATACTGTATGTAATTGTTGTGCCGCTTCTTATTGGATAAGACAGAAAAAACAATGGATACTTTAAGATCAATAGTATAACTGCAAGTTTGAAATGTTGATTTTCATTAAAAAAATTGTAACCTATAATAATAACATGAATATATTATACTGCATGTTTGTTATGCCGCTTCTTAATGGATAATCATGAGTTTATATAGTTTTATAATTTATAAAGAAATCTCATTTTTTTCTCTAAAAAAGGAAGTTTGCTGTATTATTAATTTATTCATTATAAATAATACTGGCAGGTCATATCGCCGTATGCAAATGGTTGTTTGCAACATAACCAAGCCACATTTTCCAAACAACTGTTTATATAGGGCTATATAACCGGACAAAAATATTTATAAAAGTTTTGAGAATGTTAGGATGGTCATACTGCACAAATGTTCAAGCTTGCCTGACTTTATATGGGCGGCAAAGCTTATCACTTTCGGATCCAGCAGGTTAAATGTTAATTAAAGAAAATATTATAAATATGTTATACGGAATTTCAACAGGATATATTGCCTAGCACTAAAGGTTATATAATATTACATCCACTGATACTAGGTGATGTAGCCTGTCAAAAAATCTTGACAACTTATTCATTATTTTTTTACCAAAACAAGATATCAGACTGAAGGACACTTTAATTATTAAACTGATTCATAGTAAAAAAAAAGCCTAGAAGTATTAATGTTTACAAACGGGAATAATTCTGTAAAAACTCATCCAGGTATTGGTCTTTGCCAGTGGCCTTAACTGTAACACATAAAGTAACAAAAACATGGTCTAGAAGATATGTATAAACTCATTTAACTTTAAGTGAAGACCATCACAGGTAAAACTTCCAAGCACACCTGAGTACTCAAGCAGAAAAATACTTTTGATTCCAGATATTACATAAAGAATTATCAACTGTATACAGGGCTTTTTTTCTGAGGTACGAGAAGAGGCCTTTCTCCTAAAGTGTATTAATCAATATTTTATGAAATATTTTTTATAAAATTCATCAACAGTACATTATTATATGGTTTATTCCCGAAAAAGTTGTACATTGTAACATAGAATGTCTCTATTATTTAATACACACGAATAATGAACGTAAAGGGAATAAAAAGTTCCGGAACAAACTATTATTTTCCTATTTTGAGCAGGGTTTTATCCATTTAGCAATAATTTTGTGCATGTGCCAATAGCTTTTAAGGTAATAAATTACCATATTTATTTCATACAAGCATTTTGGGAGTATACCTTTTTAAAATTCAAAAAATAATTTTTGCATCAGATAATATATAGCTTTATACACTTTAAACATTTAACATTTTAACTATCTAAATTATAGCTAAATTTAATAATAGATACTAGAAAGAAGTTACATAGATTTATCAAGGGACTATTGTCACCATTTTAACACAACAGTCACCTAATTTCCTTGACACTCCCAGACATCTTGGAATCATTATGGTATGTATGAAGTAAAAAGGTCATGGATAGCAATTATGTTCCTGGTCATCTTAAGGAGAATATTTTGTAACCTTAGTGCAGCAACGGTTTAACTCTTTGGTATAATTATGGTTTTATAAAAGTTAACCCATTACTGCATTTAGGTGATATATACCATATCTTTATTATTGTAATATAAGTCTGACTTTGGAGGCACATCCAGTTTCTTAAGTAGCATCAACTAGATCTTTGTGATATTGAATATAGGTTCGCCAAAAAACATTAATGATACAGGGGCCATCCTCTTACTGTTGATAGGTTATATCACACCAATGACAACATTTAACAGGTTCAATAATGAATATCGTTGCTGGTCAAGTTGAGGCCTCACCATTACAGATTTTATCATTACCAGATTGCTTTTACTTTAAACAAATCCTATATACATTTCTCATTGTTAATTTTAATGGATTACATGTATGTAATATTTCATATATATCTTTAATTATTTTACTTTTTAACTATTCTGAGAGGCTTGACTGGCCGAATGTATACACCCTTGCATTGGGTTTGATAGAAAAGGAAGATATATATTGATAGATAAATAAATGAGGAAAATGTCTTCAATGGAAGAATCATATATCCTTAGACAGATTGTAAAAACACTTTTTTCTATCCATCTCCCAATAATCACCAACCCCTCATAGGAGCATAGACAACTACATTGTATGCACCGTGCACAACGCATAATTTCTTGACACACACTTGTGTCAGAGTATAGGGTATATGTTTTGTACCTGGTTTATTGTGAAGATAATTTCCCTCAGCATCTGTTAAGTGCATAT
>NW_026857785.1:0-22031 GCF_026571515.1 Ruditapes philippinarum
CTAATGTAATCCCAGAATTGCCTTTTGATGTTGTAAGTAGCTAAAAGGGTACATTAAAGATACAGGGAAAATAAAAGTGGGGACAAATTTTACCCTTGACGGACCCCCAAATGATCGCACGAGAACATTGCTAATATTGCCATTTAACTGGATACAATTTAATCCCTTTATACAAAGGCGGATAAGTCTCGGGAATTTTCCGTTTATTTCAGTATCGATTAATATTTTGGAAAAGTTGCGCACGTGGTAAATTATCAAATCCCTGACGAGAAATCAATGAATCCGACATATAATTTATGTTTTTTTTTTTTTTTTTTTAAATTCTATGGAAAAATCAATGTAAACACATGATCAAGAGTTGAACTATTTTTTCTAAAGGCAGTTTGATTTCCATGGATAGGTTATTGTGTTTCGACAAACCTTGTCAGTCTATCATTTAGGACACTATGAATATTTTTGAGAGACGGAAAAATAGTAATGGGTCTATAATTTTTTCGGGGAAAGTTCGAACCTTTTCCTTCGCCAATAGTTGTATTGTGATTGGTATAAAATACCGCGTGTTACATGAGTTACTTCCGGCTTTTGTGTTAAAGTTTGCCATTTGCTCGTAATAAAGTTAAATTTGTTCGTTGGGTGATTCTTTTCTCCTTACCGGGTGGGGGGCAGCTGTGTTAAAAAGAAAACAACGCCTGTTCGATGCCTTAAAAGACTTTTTCGTTAGCCCAATCTACCAAAAAATCTGTACGGAGGCGGAATAAGCCCTCCCCCAATTCAGGAAGGGGGTCCCCCAAACGAGGCAAAAGAAAGAGTTTTTACCAGTAACCTGTTTACAATTTTATCTTGCAAATACAGGGCAGTGTATAAAGGGCTATTACTTACACTTCGGACTTAAAACTGTAACTAGGCAACTCAGGCGCGCTCTAAGCATGGCGTCTCACTAAGAACGAGACTATAACGTCATTCGCCTCGTGGCGTCAGAATCCCAATAACACTTTCTCTTGACGCCAATTTTGCTACGTACTTGGTCGATGGAGCTGACTTGGTTAAAGAAGACAAGTAACTAACCCGGGTTGCGGTTCGGGGTTTACGACGACGGTGAGGATGTTCCTCAACAGCACGGAGAACAGCCGCTCAAAAAGTAACACATTAGAATTGATGCTGGGCCAAATTGCTAACTTTTGTCCTGTGATTTCTAGAAATACCATAGAAAAAATTCTACATGCATAATACATTTGGCAGTGCTATTCGATACACTTCGGTTTCAAACCAGATGGCGGTCATTTTTTGGAACTTTGACGGTATAAAATTAGAACCTGGAGAAAGACCTGAAGATCTTTACCAGCGTCTATACAGTTTCGTTGAGGACAGCATGCTCACTACTACAAGTAGAAAACCATCATGGAGAGGTCCCAACTTCTGACGAGGAAATGACTCCAACTCTTGAAAAACTTTATGATGGTTGACATGGGCTCAGGCTTGTTGATAAGAATTTACCAATCCTGGTAAAAACAGCGGTACGGCACTGAGCTTTCGGTCAAAAACGCTGTTCTTCATTAAAACCAGAAATTTCTCAAGGCACTTGACAGCTTATTGGACGAAATTCAAGTTTCAAATGAGGCAAAAGTACTTCGTTCCACATTCCATAAACCCTGGTTATACAAAACAAAAACAAAAGCAAAAAGAATGCCCTTGTGCAAGCACCGGACGTCAGAAGTTCAATCATTTTTTCTAAGTGCCTGCAAAATACCTACCTGAAGAGACAACAGTAACATGACGAAGGTGCGACAAATGGCAGTCATCGACTCTGAAACAGTGAGTTCGGAAACCGACTCTGAAAGCATCCCAAGTGCTCAGAAGAAACAGTCACATCGGTAACACGTATGAGTCGGAAACAAAGCAGTCTCCACATAAAATGTTTTTTTCGCATTTCCTTTTACCAAACGTTTATACCGGGGGAATCCAAAATGACAACATTTTTTTGCAAAGTACATGACGAAACCCACATAAAGAAATCAACATGCTACCCAAGCTGATGGTTAACCCCTTTAGACATTAGGGCAAACACAATTCTTTTCACGGGCCCCTTTGAGTTTCATTGGATCCCCTTTGTTGTTGCTGATTTAGATTAGACATTCTTGGCGGTGTGCCCCTTTAGGCCGCTAAATTTTTCAACACCCCAGCAAAAAGCAAAGTTTTGATAGGGAAAATTTGTCCATTAGGGGCACAACCTCTCATCCGATTCTAAACACAGAGTCGCAGAGACCAAGTTTCCTTCGTGCCGGCCCCGGGGGTCTTCAAGGTTACAGGCCTGGGTTTTTGGGAAAATTTGGACACCCCGGTGATTCATCCCGAGGATCATTGCTTTTGAGCCAAAATGTGAACACAACTCTTGGTTGTCACCCCAAATTGTTGATGCCTTGGTGGTAAAGATTCGTATCGTTAATACCACTGGTGAGCCCGTAGCAACCCGAAGACATGAGCATGTGTGTAATGCAAGACATACTGAAACTATGTATGAAAGCTGTACAGACCATTTAGAAACAAAAACAATGTCAAAAAATTTGAATCCTGGCAACTACTCAAAACCGTTGTGCTTGAACCCGGATAACACTCTAACCAATGAGACCAAACAGAAGTTTCGTACTACTCTGTATGAAGTTTGACAATGTTTTCAGCCCACACCTAACTGGATACAATGGAGCAGTAGGCCCTTTGAAGGCAACAGTGAACATGGGGCCTGTTCTTCCCCTCAGAGAAAGGACGAGTACCTTCAATTACTCTAAGACAAGCTTGTTGAGCTTCAAAGTTAAATTTGATGAATGGAAGAAAAAAGGCGTGTTTTTCTCGACCTGAAGTACTAAGTTACCGTCGAGTATCTTTAACCCCTCATTTCCTGGTTTAAAAAACCCCCAAGGCGGATTTAGATTGGGGACCGCATTTCTGATTAGGGGTAAAAGCAAAACCACAGCCTTTTTTAACCTGACGTTGAGTTGTTCTAAATCAATGGCCCAAAGGCACTTTTGTAGTTTTTAGACTTTAAAAAATGCATTCTATCAATTTCCCTTGCCCGGGCTCCCCTTTAAGACTGTGATGCTACACCCTTTAAAGGGACCGGTAACACCCAAATTTGGGCAATGGGAATGCCCGGGTCAGAGACGGCCCCGAGGAGCTCATGTTCCGAATTCTGGAGATCATCCCAGGGGGTTTGTTTCAAGCTTGCAGTTTTTCTACTGGGGCGGTGACACCCTAAAAAGCTACTTTAAATTGGCGTCGGACTCGCTGCACCGATAATGAACATCAAAACAACCCCACAAAAACATTATCTGCCCAAAATCAACCAATGTCTAGGGGTGGATTTTTCAAAGGGAATTTTTCTGCTAGGCCCACCCGTGAGCTAACTTGGGTTATGTAGCCCCGGAAAATGTCCCCGTTTAAGGTGTTCATCGAGCATACAAATCTTTAACAAAGTTTTCCCGAAAAGTTCTATCTATCTTGCCCACTAGACATTTTTCCAGCCGGGCATCAATGCAAGACAAAAAAACGATGGGGTGATCAAAACCCAGCATTTCGAAAGGCAAAAAGTGCATTAAACCACCCCTAAAAACAACGTCACCCCAAAACCAAAGACAAATTGTGGATTGAAAAGACGGATGGAAACCCGGCGTGTAGGTGCACGTTTTATGTTAGGGCGAAAAAAAACAAACTACGATTAGCAGGGTTTTTTTGGGGGAAGTGGGACACAATTTTCCTGGCTACCATGTGAAATTTGGGGTTAAGTATCGGAGCAGCCCCTTAAACACTACATCCGTAATTGTGCAATCACAAAAAGCATGCGTTCTTTCAACATCAACCCTTTTTCATCGTTAAAAGCTCATAGGGGTAATTTTTTGCATCCAAGGGTACGTCATTTTTTCTTTAACGTGAGTAATTTTCAGGTGTGACAACATTTAGCAGCTCTGCTAACGACCCAAAGGATTTCGCCAGTAGAAATGCCCAGATTGTACGGAATACGAGCAATTGTTCCTTTATACCGCTATGGAAATTCAGTTGGCGTTCCCTCAAGTTTTACGATATTTCAACGAAGCCGCTTAACTTTTACTACAAATCGGCTTGCGTGAACCAGGGGAATGTCCAGACTCGTCGGGGTCCTCTCACTTAAAGCAAGGGACTAGACCGTCCAAAAAATTAACAAACATAAAAGATGTTAAACGGTACTTGCAGGTGGTTACTATTTCAAAAGATGGTGTTTTAGTTGTGAAAGCGTTCTGAACCATTCTCTTCCGAGAAAGAACAAATAGTTTGTACCACGTTTCCGTTCTTGATGGACTTCTTACCGCCATGCACGTCAAGCTTGACCACCCTACAAAGCATCAGTTAGACTTAGTTGTGCGAAGATACTTCTTTGCTTTAGATATAAACAAGGCTATCGAGCGTGCAACTAGCTCGTGTCACACGTGTGCTTCCCTTAAGAAATTCCCCAAATCATTAGTACAGCAGTCGAGCGAGGATCCCCCAGAATCCGTCGGATTAGCATTCGCAGCTGATGTCATGAAGCGTAGTAAACAATGCATTCTTGTTGTACGAGAAGCCGTAACATCATACACAAAAAGCTGTCATGGTTGACAATGAACAAAAAATCACTTTACGTAATGCTTTAGTGTGTTTAATGATGGATATGCATCCAATTCATGGTCCACCTGCTGTGATAAGAGTTGATCCCGCACCCGCCTTTGTTGCGCTTCGCGATGATGAGCAGTTAAAACAGGCTAATATAGTATTAGACATAGGTCGTGTTAAAAACGCCAACAAAAACCCTGTTGCTGAAAAAGCCATAGCTGAATTAGAGGACGAGATAGTTTGCGTCCAGCCCGGTGGCGAGTCTATTTCTGAAGTTCAACTGGCCACCGCCGTGAACCACCTGAACTGCCGTTTGAGACGAAAGGGAATCTCTTCCCGTGAACTGTGGACACAACGTGATCAGTTTACGCACAACCAAATCCCTATAAGTGATAGAGATGTTATTCTTTCTCAAAATTCTACTAGAAACAAAAACCACTCGTATAGTGAAAAGTCGAAGTGTTCGTCATATCGAAATTGTGAAACCATAGAAATAGGTGATATAGTGTACTTATACTCGACAAAACTAAACATGCTTCTCGACAGCGATACATCGTAGTTTCCGTTGATGGTGATTGGTGTTTCATAAAGAAATTCACTGGTAACCAATTACGCTCCACCTCATACAAAGTGAAAAGATCGGAATGTTTTCGTGTGCCTTCTGATATATGTGATATATCTCATAACATCCCAAATCTGACAGAATCTGATTGTGATAGTGATCCGGAGATATGTGAAGGATTAACTGTTCAGGACGACAATGCACCTGTAACTCTTACAAATCCGTTCGATTCTGACGATGAGAGTTGTTCCCCTTTGATCGTTATGGAGCAAGTTCACGCAGATGATCACGACGTCGCGGTAGACGATAGTGTATCACATACTAGCAGACCACAGCGTTCTCGGAAACCCCCTAAGTACTTAAATGATTATGTGTGTTAATTACTTTGCAATATGTGACAACATTAATTCACCATTCCACACGAATTTAAAGTTTTGTTCAACGCTAGATCTAGTTTAATACCAAATGTTGTTTATATTGAAATAATGTTATTGTTATAACAATCTTGAAAGTGTATTTTAACTTTCTGTCGACATTATGCATGTTCAAGTTAATCCCACACATGTTTCAATATTGTTGAGTTTTTACAAAAGCTTTATTTCTTCTTTCAATCTAGTGTTATAAGTAATCACACGTTTTAGTTGTTCACTACTTAAGCAAGTACTATAGAAGTCATGTGTGTGTAATTATATATCTTTATATATATCTTTACTGATCTGATACTGTTTGAATATACCTCGTCAAACAAAATATTTTCATTTCAAAAGAAAAGAGGTAGCGCCAATAGTTGTATTGTGATTTGGTATAAGAATACCGCGTGTTACATGAGTTACTTCCCTTTGTGTTAGTTTTGCCATTTGCTCTGTAATAAAGTTAAATTGTTCGTTGGTGATTCTTTCTCCTTACTGGCGTTTATAGATTGGAATAATGTAGCCCTCTGACCAAGTACTGGGGATAATACCAGTATCCAATATCTTGTTGAAAAGTTTTGCATAGATTGGTAGCATAATATTCTTAGTGCTTTTTATATATTCGTTTGATATGGAATCGGATCTACTATATGCTTTACCATTTTTACATTTTATAATAGCTTTGCTTATTTGTGAATTTAGTATTACAGTACAATATATTTGAATGTCAGAAAATGTAGATAAACATGTATAACTAATTATCAATTATAATTATCCTCTGAGAGATAGTATTCGTCATTAGTAAATACTAATGAAAGGTTATTTGTGCGTTTTCACACTTTTGAATTCATGCTATCTATAAAGGGATATATTTAAATAACTTCATCATCATGAAATATTTACTTTGAAAAAAATATTATAAGAATATTCTTGAATGATTTCAAACTGAACAATAAAACAAAGAACGCTGAAAGAATATTCATGCGTCGATGTACTGCCACCTGCGTATGAAAATATATCTTTTGTCCTTAACCACCTTTGTTTAAAAGCTATTTACATTAAGATACATAAAACACTTAAATTTAATATTGCTAACTTTTGTAAAATTACATTTCCTCTTGGAAATTAATTTTGTCTGTGAACTTTATATTGTAATATATTTATAAGATCTTCTACGACATCGTTGTGCAAATCTAGAGCTTCATACACATTTGCATAATCATAGTGGTCAGGGAAGGCACTCACGTCTGCTAACACACAGTACGGATTATCCTCAGTAATTTGATTATTTCCTTCTTAAAAGACGATTTATGAACTGCCTACGTATTTCTATAAAATCGGGGCTTCTGTCAAAAGGTTGGGAAAAATAATGCATAAACTCAAATGAAACAAAACAATGTCCGTGACTTAATTATTTAAAATGTATAAGAGTGAACAGATTATAAGGCCTTAATTTCAAACACGAAATGCACTCGAAACTTCAATCTCAAAATGCTGAAAGGTGATTGTTTGACTACCGATACTTTCTTGAAATAATTGTTCAACCTTACGGTAAATAGGTCTAATACAATTAAAAAGAAAATCAAAGCATATTTGACTTATTTTTTTTAAAATGAGTTGCCTCAACTGGGATTTGAACTCCAGACCTCTCGCTTTCTAAGCGAGCGCGCTATCCCCTCGGCCACGTTGAAGTTATTTGTTAATGGGATGAAGAAAACCATATTATTCTAAATTACGGTTTGTAACTCTTATTATTTCGACGCTGAACCTGTTGTTTAACACAGATGAAAATAATGATGGAGCTTACTGTAAGCATGTATATTTATAAAAGAATGAAACAATAATAGAAATCTTCGACCATTCGGGAACTACTTTGATTGAAAATCAATGCGCCTGTCATACGACAATCTTTACGCATTGATCTCCCCTGAATTTTTCGGCGTGTACATATAAAGGGAAGTAACCGCTTCAAAAAAGTGAACTACTTTAGGCATTTGCAATTAACAGCATTAGGCTCTGAAATTTCGCTACCATTATTTGTTTGGTCTGACGACTCCAACAAATAAAAAACACCTTTTTACCAAAAGGCCATAACTCGGCCAAAAATCATTCAACCTAAAAACCCATGCAATATGCGAAAGGACTTGAGCTACAGATCAATCCTGTAAAGTTTCATTGAAATTTCATGAGTGGTATAAGAGAAGTAGTCCGGACAAACTTAAAATTATTAAAGGGCCATAACTCTGTAAAAAATCATTGAACCGGAAATTGCTGACAATATGCACAACTAGACTTGGTACTGATCATTCCTGTAAAGTTTGGATGAAAATGCACCAGTAGTTTATGAGAAGTAATCCGGACAAGTTTTGTGATGGACGGACAGACAGACACACAGACGACGGAGAAGTGATCCCTATATGTCACCACTACTCCGTAGAGGCGACACAAAAACAAACATGAAGTAATAATGCAGTTTCAGATGCAAATGTCACTTATCTCAAGCACCTTCAAAAATAATCCTCAATATATCCATCTTTTCCACAAAATAACACTTTTATAAAAACGGTCTGTTGTGTACTTTGTAACACATCTATTTGCCACTATCTGTGACTATTAATTTCATTAGACCTTGGGAAAGTAATAAACCAATTAATTATGCAGTTTGACATTGAAGTTATTCAAGTATATTGATAGATATAGATCTCTGCCAAGCCCCCAGACAGGAGATTAACAACTGGATGACAAGGGAGTACACTGCAGCCAATAAAAGTTGAAACTGACAAAAATATATTCCAGCCCAGCTGGTAAACGTATCTTTGGGCCGAGCTGGGGGGGGGGGGGAGCTGCAGCCCTTAGGCCCGGGCCTGAATCCGCCACTGCATTACCATAAAACAATTCTGCGTTTGACTACATAACCCAATAATTCTTAAATATTGCATCTTTGATTGAATAACTCACATCCGCTTCTTTTTCATTTTGAATTTTAATTTATTATGTTTATAATAAATTTCAACTCCCTGCTCTTTATATAAAAAATATGTAAATTTACCGCGGATTTCGTCAAGTTTATTAATCGTCGTTGCGGACAGATAAAATGTACCTTAATTAAAATAAATAAGAAATTTGAATTAAACAAGTATTTTTCTTCAAAATAAACTTTAAATTTCCAAAACCGGATAATAATTGGAAAAGCTATGTTAACTGGGAGTGTCCGATCCCTGTAATATAAATCCGTGATTATATGAAAAACATAAACACCTTGAATGAAACCGTTGTATATGTGCATTAGTTTCTAAATTTGAATTTTATTTGATTTAATTTATATTGAAACAAATAATATTCCTCAAGCATCATTGGGTTTGACGAAAGAGAATGAACATCTAGTTCATCTCATAAATAATCCAATCTACGAAAATTTCATTTATTATAGAAAAATAGTATAATAAAAAGAAATGATCATTTCTGAATCATCGATTTTATTTAGAACAACCATTTAGCAAACCAATCGCACATGGTAATGATATAACAAAGATATAAATATACTCATTTTTACATGCAAATATTTTTGTACACCTTAATTTTAATCAATATGCTTAATAATTAACTAAATTATTATAACTTTTATTTAGTTTCACTATCAAACATTCACCAAAACACAACAAACCACTGCTTTCTCCTCCGTAAAAGGTCAGTGAAAGAAACATATAATTTCTTTTATTGAAGTAAAAATGCTGCATAATGAGTAAGCAGTTGATATAATCCTATTCTTACAATGTGGCATGCAAATACAAAAGGAAATATAAGCTCTATTCCTTGCTTTATCAACCAACTGAAAATCCTATGCCTTTATGCATTCTTATTAGAATTACACATCGTTTACAATGTCATAAAACATCATGAAATAAATATATAAAAGTTATTAAGTTTAAGTCATTGCTTCCATTGATTGTCAATATCAGTAAACAACATTTACATCCAAACATAAAAAGTAAATATCCAATTTAGTAAAAACATTCCGTCAAATAATGGATTTTGAAACGTGCTCCAGACAATAACCATGTGTTTTTATATATTTAATAACAATAAAGTTTATCATAGTATATATTATAGTAGATTTATTTTTTTTACATTACATGTATATCAAATGTATGTGCACACCTGCTCCACTGTTGTGACTTTCAGCTACATGTTATTAAAATGCTCAAAAACATTTCTTCACATGGATTTGAAAACAACAGTATTATTATGTTTCATTAAAACATCAATAACATTGTTACAATAGAATTTTCAAATTAACTCGAGATAACTCAAACAATATAAATCCGTCAAAATTCATACATATTTCACTTATTAAAATTCTCAACTATGAGCAAATATTTCTGTTAATATATTATACACACGTAAGATTATCTGATTATTCTATATAAATTTACTCACATACTCTACACAAACAACATCTTACTGTACTGAGAAGATGATATTATTTAGAGAGGATGGTTGTAATCAACGAAAAATATCTAATACAACATATCAATGAGGCTTGAATGAGAGATTTTGTATCAATGACACAGTACCATTATTATAAATGTAATGTTCAGAAATCGTAATTGTATGATCACAAAACTTTATATCACATAGAAAATAATAAAGATCAATACTGCAGTACACTTTAAATACAACAACATCACACACTTTTAGTGTAGCCGAAACAATAATGATACTAACAAAAAAACACACAAAATGAAAAAAGTTGGAATATGGCATTCAACTATAATGATATAAGTAAACAAAGGTTAATAGCTTTAACACACAATTTTTGTGAGATAAACGCCAAACAAATGCTTTAACAAGTTTTTATGAATAAGTTCTATCATCATGGCAACTTCATTTACACTATGTTTAAAACAGTCACTCCCATAACACTGTTCACCTAAAAATACATCAGTTTCATAATAAATTCTTTCCTTATTGAAATGACTGTTCTACTTCTTAAAACCGTTCAGCACTCCGTGTCACCTTTATCTTTAACTGACTGTAAGTAACCATCCATAACTTGACGCTGTGTTTGAACAACAATTCACCCGGAAAACCTCCAAGTACTTCTAAATCAATGCATGGATTATCCAGACTGTCCATATATCCAAACAACCATTCACTTATCCTAGAAAAAAAACAAATAAACAATAAGTAATGCTATAATGGCAATATGAGTGAATTAACAAAAGGGAACTAAGAAATGTAAAAGTTTCAAGTAATACAACTAATTTTTAATTCAGTTATCAAGATTACTAGTATTAGCAATACATTGAATTTTGTTTTAAAAGCTTTACGTAAAAGTAAAACAATAGGTGTGCTAATTGTGACAGTATATACATCATAAACTTCATTGATGAAAAACAAAATAATGACAAGCAAATCTTTGCATTTATATACCACTTGATTAAAGTTTTTTAGTATAATGTGCCTCAGAACATCATTATGATACAAAGCCTATACAATGGAGAAGTGTAAAGCAAACAAACGGACATCCTTTTAAAATATAATGACATTATTTACTGACATTTTGTCATTTACATAAATCATGTCAATATAAGAATTACAATCTTAGAATGAAAGCATGTTTATACCGAAATTTATATCACATTTTCTTCTTCAGTAATGCCCCAAAGAAAAATTAAAGGCATGATCTCTAAATTTTATAAAGGAGAGTAACGAGTATTGGGTACTGTACTTCTTCTCAATAAATTGATCCTAATAGCTAACGAATGGACATCGGGCAGATGGAAGGATGAACTTCTTGATGGAGAACGTCAGTACATATTACTCTGTCTTTTACGCTGTCCCTCAGTCTTCGTGGGGAGGGGGTATGATATAATAATATATTGACGTATTCTTAAACACGTCGTTATTTCCATGATTAATAAGATGATTAAATAAATAATTAACAAATATCATTTCAGCCACGGACACTGTTTAAATGTCTAATTAAGATTGTCTTTTAAGTTTAAGTTTTGTTATTTTGATTGACATACTTGTTTTCAGTTGTATACATGGACTCACTATCGTCCATATTCTGTTTCACAGCTACCACTAGCAGAATAAACTCGTGAAGAGCTTCTACAAGTTCTGTAAGCCTTTCTATAGAAAGCGACTGTGTGTAGTTGGTGAAGGGTGTGAGCAATTCTTCAGAAATATCTTCATGAAATTCTGGTGGGACACTCTCAAATATAGACTAGAAATGATTATGAAAATACAAAGAATTAAAAGATATCCAAACAAAAAAAATAATATAAAACAAAAATAAAATGCTCAAGTACTATACATAGGTGTTACATATGACACTGATACATGTAAAATGAAATCCTCAGTATGAATTGGACAGATCAGATGAAAGCATTATCAATGTAATACACATGCCGATTTTTTTGTTTGTTTTCAGGCATATAAAACAAAACAACAAAAAAAACTTAAAACTTATTTGCACTTACGTGGGGTTTGGCTGTCAAATGAAGAATTTTGTTTCATGATAGGTATATTTTTCAATATGACACTAAATACACTTAATTGATGATGTAGATATAAATAAGCTATGTTCTATCACTACATGGACAAAGTTCAACCATTTTAACTTTACTATAACAATCACGGCAGAAATGTGTCTATGCACAGTGATTAATAAAGTTTCACCGCACAAAATATATTGCGTATAAATTAAACAAGATGATCATGTGTAATTCATGAATTCATATTTACCATGCTACCCTTGTCAGAGTCTGACATTTTCTTTGCTTTTTGTAGAGACAACAATAACCATAGGGATTTTATGTGCTGGAACTCACATATCTGTTGTGCCTACATTGTATCAATAAAATATGAATTTTGATTCTGATATATATAGTACAAATCAGCATAAACATTCTAAAATCTCATTTTTTTGCTATAACAGGTAGAGTCATAATTACACGTCAGATAATTCAATTTAAATAAAGATACATTGTCTTTCCAAAAAGATGAGATCCCCCGGAAACAATAACAACAAAACTGTTCAGGGTTAATTGCAGTCTGTTTATCAGTTAATACAAAACCTGCCCAAGCAGCACTGAGTTAAGAAGTACCTTATCTTTAAACATAAATGTTTGGCATGAATGACAATGAAAAGTAAAATAAAAAAAAACATTTAGACGGTGAATTTGAAATTCATGGTACAATGTACAAAGGTATTCATACTTTACGACTTGGAATAGAAGACTCCATCTGAAGCGTTTCTGTCATATAAGCATGTAAATTTTGCTCTGGGTGTCCGCCTGTTGTTTTGAGAAAGCTAATGGCAATGTCAATGTTTGTTAGGGATTGCCATAACTCCGGTAAATGTCTTATATCATTACATATTTGTGTCCTTACCGTAGAATCTAACGTCACCTGCAAACAAATTTTAATTACAGTTTAAAGTGACATTATGCCCATCCAAGGGTATATAGTGCGTGAATGGGTGAAGATCAAAATATGTTTTCATTTTCCCATAATCCCTTTTAATTTAATAATTTAGTTCACATAAACAACAGATAACAGACAGATCCAAATGAAATTTCTGTAAATATCCGTTAGAATTTATGTATAACGCTTAGTTTATAAAAAGAGTGGGGCAGTCTTTTTAAATTTAAGGTAGATTTATAATTTTATCCTAAACATTTTCCAATATCAACTGTTGGTCAAACACCATTTTGACAGTCAATCTTTAGAAATACAAAGTAAATTCAGCTCAACTTGACTATGAAAATATGAGCATAATGTCACTTTAAAAGTAAGACGCTTAAAAGTTAACATGTTTTCGTCAAACCAACTTGAACATACCAGTAGCCTGTATTTCTCGTAAAATTGTTTTACGTAATATTTTTTAATGGATATAAGTATAATTTATCTACTATTCAATGTGAGCATAATTTGTCTCCATTTTTAGTCCATTTCAATGTTGACTCGAAAGTCAAGTTGTGCAGATAACTGAAACGTCTACTAGTATATTTATTTATATATTATTGTGTTTTATATTTTGAAATGAATGGAACATTTTGCGTGTACCCGAACCTCAAACAATCAACCTTATCAATAAAACATGAAGATGCTAAGGGGAGATGGTTGGAGAATACTAAAACAAAAATAAGCAGGATCGTTGATTCGGTTTAAACTTTAATTGAGCCTTATTTAAGCCAGATAATGGAAATCTCTCAAACCACCTCTGGCTTCGATTCATGTAGAAATCAATCTTTTACAAAAAATGTGGCATTTACTGAACAAAAAACACTAAAATAAAATTATGACATTGAAATGTGCATTTATTGAATACCATGATGCATAATTAAGTTTTAAAAATATAACTTAAATTCACTAATAAATATTAAGTACCTGAGGAATTTTGTCTTCCAGCCTTTTAAAGACTACAGCATCGGTTATCTCTGTTCTGTATACCATAGTGTCAATCTGAAATGAACAATAATATATGAAAATTTTATTATTTTATATGGTGAAACAACAACATCTTACACAAAAAGTCAAACACTTGTGTTATTTAAATAAGACAGTCAATAGCAATAAAACTTGTCTTTCTTATAGTAATCATTATCAACGTGCAATTTAGTTATTTTTTTATAGTAACATTAAATGGGGAAACTTTACCATCAAATAGCGTCCCACATCTATAATGGACTTTGAGAAAAGGAATCTGTCCATCAGTTGCCTTTCAAGGCCAGTCAAATTATACTCAATTTTTGTTCCTTTTCCAAGCTCAAATGAGTAATGACAATTAGCCAAAAGTAGTGGTAGCAAATCACGTTGTGGATCAAAACATATCAGATGGGCCGATGTCACATCTTTAGGTAAAACTTTAGATATCAATGATGAATTTCTGAAATTAAATTAAATTTTACATGAGTAACATATCTATTTCAAATCTTAACCATAAATTGAAACATTTGCTTTACATGGCAAAAAGCTATTGACCTTTTTTCAATACTTGTATTTATTTACGGTGCATTAACACAGTCCATGCCATATGACTTTCTAACTTTAGTACGTGAGGAAGCTCTCAGATGACCATCCATGCATAATTTAAGAGCGGGAAAGTGAGACGAACCACCGATGTTCCGTAAGCTAGGTTGATAGCTCCCTCATATTATAAAATTTAAAGTTACAGGTTGGATTAGAACCTACAGCGGTGAGGGGCAAATGGTTTGAAGTCAACGACATTCACCACTCGACAACGGATGCTCCATTACTTCAATAACGGTAGGCTGAAAAATTATAAATTATATTTCAATTAGAAATATGCTTTATGTACCTGTTTGCTTGTTTTATGTACTTGTCAAGGAAAGCATTTTGACTTCTCAACAGAAAATCCAACAATGCATAAGAACAAAGTCCCATTTCTTTCTCTGTAGGTAGCAACATAGATAAAGGAGTTTTTTCACTAATCCGCATATTGCAAAATTCTTTTGGCACCCTCATGCCTCCAAGTTCAGTTGGGCACACTGAAATTGTAAAGTAAAATATCAAAATGGTTAAATGCAAGTTACATTAAGATACTGATAAATCAAATTGTGACAGGACAGTAAAGACTATAAGAAGCGTGAACTTGATGATGCAAATGTTCATACATAAAGAATTATTAAGATTTACTTTAAGTAGAATTCTGACATCAAGTAACATTATTAATGAATGCATTATGAAATGATTTATACAAAATAAGTTACGAAATATGAAGACTCAGCTATCTGTGAAAGAGCAGCATATAAATCTTCAACAGTTGCACTAATTGCCTTCAAAGTTTATCTTACGGGATCAGCAATAAACAACACATTTCAATAAACACTTCATTTGAAACATTTTGTCACTCCAGTCAGATATTGCAAAATTAGCAATACTGAAAAGAATATTATCGTTGCGTATTTGCGAGTGGTATATTACTTACAATACATCTGAAGACTGTTTCTGACCAAATCCCAAGCATGTTTAAAGTCTTGAAGCAGTGCTTCTGTTTCTATTCCTGCAACTTGTTCTAGGATATAACAAAGTTTATTACAAACGTACTGAATTTATTTGCAGAACTGAATCTAAACATTATGCTTTTAAAGATCATCTTCCTATTCTTCATTATTTGTACTTTTCTCAAATTACATATAAGTTTATGAAACAAACACATAGGGAAAAAAAACAAACAAAAAAACGTTGAATCTAAAACATAAAACACAAGGTACCAAACTCAACTACAGAGTATGTTTGAAAGGACACTTTTAAATTGTTGCCTTTCATTTCCAGGCGATAAATTTATTGCCATTTAGACTACATTTACAAAGTATAAATTTGGTGATGTAATAATACCTTGAGCAAGCATCCTAAATGTGATATTCGAAGCCTCAGTCTTGTCAATCTTTTTATAGTATTTGCTCAATAACATACGATGGAGATGAAGGATACTTGGTATATATCTTATAGCCCTCAGACGGTGCTCCTGTGTAAGACAATTCTCTAGTTGATTAAATAGATTTTTCACTTAAAACAAGTTTACATTTACTGGATAAAAATGACCAGATTTTGCTTGAGCATATATCATTATAGGTAAATTTAACAAATATTATGACTTACATATGTTTTTCATCAACTAAGATGAGTTGATGAAACAAATTATATGAAATTGATGAAAACTGGCCATATTGCTTTTAAACAAACCTAAAAATTCTGTGTTTTTGCATTCTACTTTAAATCTCTTACCTCCTCCAGAAACAATTTCAGAACTTTATGTTTATTGGGACAGCTGGCATCTACTTCCTGTCTTAATTGTTGAAGTGAAATTGTAGTTCTGTATCTCCAGACACGAGGCATGTTATGTAATTCTGCTGTATGTTCGTTCTCTGTTTGGGTGTCCGTTTCGTACAACAAACATAGAAGAGGGTCAGCTCCTAATTGAAGATACATGAGAACATCTTAAGTTTGACATTTACAATTTGATTGTAAATAAAGTACATGTTCAATTGCATTCCGTGATAACAAAATAAATGTAATATGTGTAGTTCGATTGATTATTGACTGCATCATACAAATACAAAGGAAAAAGTGTACGCCTATCATTAATATTTGGAAAAAATGAAAAAAATAAACAGTCTTTGAACGCATATTGAGATAAAAGGCAGATACTAATTACATTGTTATTAGTGTATTAGACGAATTAATTAAGTTCTGAATCTATAAAATATAAAGAATACTATTGTAGGCTTATGGGAAGTTGGACGTAAATGACAAAGTATACCGAAAATGTAAAAGCATACCTAATCTTTTGTCTTTTGCTATCAACTGACTATTTGATTTCAATGCTTCATCAAGAACCTGCAATATAATGTTATGAGAAATATGAAAGCTCCTATAAAACATATCAAAGTTTTATTTTTAAAATAAAATCAGTTATAACAATCAGTTATAAACATTTATTTTATTTGTTTTTATGACGGTATTACTATGTACCTGTCTTATTTAAATACTCTAATAAATTAACAAACACACCTTCAGTACACCTTGAAGTAATCTGGAACAGAATAGTTTTTCCCATTTTAAACGTCCTTCTTTTGTTAATAACTGCAAAACTTCATATGTTACTTCATCGTCTGGAAAAAAAGTCGGGAGAACGAAATACAAATTATCATTGGTGGGAGAACTCAATTGTGTTGGGAAACTTTTCAACATTGTCATAAAAAGAATATAAAAGAATAGGGAATAGTAACCAAACATCTCTGATTATCTCATTACTTTGTTATAAGCCATTTTATATAGAAAACTAACAAGTCGGTCGCTACTAACACGGACTGAGGAATCTGGACATATTAAAAAAAAAAACAACATAAAACCCCCACTCTCTCAAAAAAAAAAAAATAAATAAAAAATAAAAAGAAAATATGTAAAAGAAAAAGAGTAGAAAAAGAAATATGTTTTTAATCACTGTGCTTGGACTACTTAAAGAGATAATTGTTCTGAATGAAAATAGATGAATAAAGTAAGTAAGTAAGTAAGTAAGTAAGTAACGACTTTATTTAATGAGGAAACACAGTTGGGCAAGCCCAGTCTTCCCTGTGAGCCTCAACAATGTACAAAACAATTTATAAAATAAAATACATCAATAAGAGATTAAATAACTACATAAGTTGATTTCATTATTATACATTCAACATTGAAATATGTGAGATCAACCTTAAACAACAAAAGACATGTGTTGATAATATACCGGTATATAAATGTTATCAAAAGGGAACATTAACATATATATAAAACAAACATACTTAAACAAATAAAAAAAATAATAAAAAAATTAAAAAAAAAAACAACAAATATTTACGTTGCATTTAAGCAGAGGTTTCCACCAGAGAACCACCATGTTAAGTATGTTTTTTTTTTTTGAATTGTGCAAGACTGTTTGATTGCCTGATATGTAATGGTAATTTGTTCCAGATTTTAGGCCCAGAGTATGCAAGAGCTTGTCTGCAAAATTCTAATCTAGGTTTGGGTATATGTAGTGTCTGTTGAGTGTGTATCTAAGAGTTGTGTGATTTGTATGCGAAAAATAAATCAGACATATTATGTGGCAATAGATTGTTAAGGGATTTGTAAACAAGAATTGCCTTTTTATAATGTATGCGGTCATGTATTTTTAACCAATTCAATTCATGAAACAATATATCTGAGGGTGTATCAATGTCTGCATCAAGTATAATACGGGCGGCTCTCTTCTGAAATTTGTATAAGCTATTCAGTAATTCATCATTACAATTTCCCCAAATAGTGCAGCAGTATTCTAGGTGTGGCAATATGTATGCATTATAAAAAACTATTCTCATTTGTTTGTTTAGGTATTGTTTAATACGAAGTAGAAGATACAGTAATGAATTGCATTTTTTAATCAGATGTTCAATTTGACAGTTCCATGATAATCTATGATCCACGTGAATTCCTAGTAATTTTTCCAATGTCATTTTCTTGCATTTTCAAAATGTAGTCATTGCTTGATTTAATTGTGTTGTAAATAATATTTGATGGAGAGATTATCATCGCTTTTGTTTTTTGAGGATTTGGTAGCATAGAGTTTCTTGCACACCAGTCGTAGATGATGTCAATGCTATTTTGTAGTGATCTGTAGACTGAGTCAATAGATGATCCAAAAGAGGTGATAGTTGTATCATCTGCAAACATGTCAGTAGATGTATTTGGGAGGTTTAAAGGTAAATCATTTATATATAGAATGAATAAAAGACCAAAGTGACTTTTATTATCAATATATTTACTGACCTTCCTGGTGTGCATTGAAAATGTTATCAATAACAAGATGTATAAACAGTAGAACATCATCAGTACTTCGATTCAGAGCCTTGCAAAGCGTATCAATATCAATTTTTATATGTCGCCACAAATAATGTTCAACTTCATCTTCTTCTATATCTGGTTTTATTAGATTTTGCACCCCCTGATCAACAAACGAAATAAAAAGAAAATAATGCAACTATATGCATAGTTATTATATAATTATTAATAGTCTTAAATATAATGTTCACTTTTTCTACCATAAAATAAGAAAAAACATATCTGCATTTACAATCCCTTTTAAAATACTTGCAAATTTTATTATATATTATATATTATTTATTATCATATCACAAGGACGTTATTTTTAACATTATTTGTAACATTGTTTGTAACAGGCGATATGAAATATTGTCACACTGCTGTCATTCTTTAAATGAAAAAGAATAGCAATAAATGGAAATTAAAGTAGAGGTCACAATAGCTTAATTCTAAGACCATATTTCATCATGAGATGGGCCGATTATTATTACAATTTCTTTTAAAAAGTCATAGCATGTGTAACATAGTAATACTTATGGTTAATAAATTTTACATGTTTTAATTATCTTCTGTGATTAAAAGCTTAATTAGTTTTGATTGCAAACTTCATTACTTAATTGCATGTCAATATAGTATACATTTCTATGGAATGTTGCCTCGTAAAATTTGAAAGTTGAACTGCATAAAGACCTACATTTCTGGCAGTGAAACAAAACCATGTACTTTGCATGCCAGCCGACAAATATTGTATACTTCGATTATGGTATTCCAATATTTAAGTACAGTTCGTCAAATTAGGCATTAAAATGACAATTAAATATAAACCATTTTAATTGTTGTGATAAGACTGTTTATCACTATAACATTTGACCAAAAGTCAAATTTGAATATGTTAACGTGCTTTTAATTGGTTATAGGGCGTATCAAAAGTTTGTTATACTTAATGAGATAGGTTACTTTGGTATGTCATTTAGCTGTCAGAAGCACGTGCAAAGTCATTATAAAAATCATTGCATTGTTTTAACAGAGTCTCTCGTAGTTCTGCTCTTAAATAAATAAGGACAGTATTTGTATAAATAACTATACGACCGTTTCTTTCCGTTAGTTTCTTATTTTATTAAATAAAGTTAAGCATGTAACATAGCAGTGCCCATACCCTTCAGTTAAACAATTGTAGAAACAAACTCAAAAAATTAAACATATGCTTAGCTTAAAAAATAGCATTATAGCTATGTCATTTATCGCTCTTTAAATATTTATGTTATCTAACTAAAACAAGTAATAATAAATGATACTAAATAATGGATGTAAACACAATTTAATGAATTCATAAGAAGGGGCTTAAAATATCGTCCATGGAGAGCATGCTTTACTTTTCCCTTTGCTGGATTGTTAAGTGAAAACAAAGTAGAAAAATGGAGCGTTATATAGTGAATACATCTATCTGTTGAAAACAAAAAAATATTTAAAGTAAAAAAGGAGATAATTAGGGAAAAAATGTCTTTCAGGGTTATCTGCCCATCGGAAATTTCTTTAACTTTTAACATTGTGGAAGTATCTTATGTCTTAAATGATTATCTATAACCTTAAAATGCATGTAAACAATGCCACCTTCGAGGCACAACTGACCAAAATCATCTTAAAATGCATTTTGATAATGAACAAATATTCAAAGTTTGAAATGAATATCATTTATAGTTTCTGAAAGCTGAGCCTTAAGAAAAAGATTAACCAAACGTTAAGAAAATGGAAATTCTGTGCAAAATATACTTTTGAGATTTTCTGCACTTATGATTGAGCGTCACATTTTGAAAATGAGCAAATCTATCAATTGTGAAGTAAAAAGCTTAGATAGTTTCTCAGAAAGACAAATGGAATTTAAGGAAAAAGTAAGTCAACGCTAACGACCATGCCAACAAAAGGGTCATGACTATAATTCCACCTTTTTCTACGGAAGATGCGGCTAAAATCATTATTTTCATTTAAGAAAAGTAATTAAATAAATATTTTATCAAACTTCTAGTCTTGTTGATTTAGAATGACACATATACATAAAACAAGCTCTATACACAACATACTTTAGAACAGTAACGATTTTTAAAGTACCTGTGAATTTTCCTTAGTTCCCAAGTACATAGCAATGTGTAGTAAACATCTCACAATTGCACAACTAGTTGGGGTCATGAGCCTTTCCGGTTTAGGATCGCGACCTATTGTAGCAGCCTGACCAAGTATATGACCTGTTTCTGTTCTGTCAGTTCTAAAAATGCATTGTTTATACATTTAGATTTTCCTTGCATCATAATTGATTTTACTTGTATTCGTTGCAGCTTGGTCCAACTCTCAAGTTCGTTTGACACAACTTTATGTCATAACATTCATTCAGTTCCAAAATGTTCCATTTGCAATTTTCAAAATAGTATTAATGGTGGCAGAGCCTTGTGAAGCAACATCAAAGTTAAATATCATATATCAAGTTGATACCAGTTCTACACTGATGCAAGGCGAATAAATATCAACATTGACATCACAAATATTGTCTAAAGAGTAAAGCTGCAGGTTTGGTTTGATTTAACCAGTTCAAGACTGCCTTCTTCTCTTAAGCATAACTCCATATTTCAATACAGAAAAAGTGCCAAATCAAGAAGATATCAACAGTCGTAGATGTTTTTACGGCAGTGATTATAATACTTCATGTCACTCTAATATCGTTTTATACACACGTTGGAATAAATGAACCATCCAATGAATTATTATTGAAATAACTAATGCACAGCAAGAACATAGTACTTCACGATCTTCAATGACTGGAGGTATGATTTAATTACAACTTACCCCATATCCTTAGTGTTTCCCGCTAGGATATGATGTCTTTGACCGCCAATTTCAGCACCACACTCTCTACAAAGAGCTTTTTCAATTGCTCGACCACACTTTAAAAAATAAATAACTAAGTATTAACAGCTTTAAATACTAGTTAAATGAGTGATTATAATTTCTGTTGAGAATCATGTATTTTAGTATTTGAAAATAAAATGTAAATCATTATACATATGTATTTGTTGAAA
>NW_026857786.1:0-14716 GCF_026571515.1 Ruditapes philippinarum
TCAAAAATGATTTAAATTTAGATAAAAGCTGGGGTGTTTTGATTTTATTTTTTTAACATGATATACAATATTTCAGCAACAAATGCTGAAGTTTTTTGATATTCTAATTATTCACTCTGCAAATGATTAATAGCTGGTATATGAGGTCTGAGGCATTGCTTTCTTGACCCCCAAATTTCAACGTCAACATTCTTGAAATAGACATTAAAATATTACTATTTACGGAGGTTGAAATAAATTAATTTACTTAATTTTAAAATAAACATACACTTATTGTTGATAAAAAGTGACTGACAACCACTGAACAAAGAAAATACTAAATTAAGCATTTTTGGGGCCGTCCGGGTTTGGTGGTTGTCCGGTTTTGGTGGTCCCCAACCAGTAGAATCTTTAAAAAATAAATGACCTGACACTGTTATAATGTATATATAAGTGAAATGTTTGATTTCTGTCACAATGAATTGCATTATTTACTCTCAGTTACTTATAGGAATCTTCTCCAGACTCCTACCAAAAACATTGTTTGACACAAAAACTTTGCAATTTACTTCCTTGTTTTACCAGTTTAAAATTTGACACATGATCAAAACAGAAATGCCATCTGAAACCATTTTATCTGTTAAAATAATAATGTTAGTTATATATTTATGCATTCTTTGAATGATTTTACAGCAAATTAAAATTTCAAAATAAAAATATTTTAAAAAGTGAAGTTTGTGCCGAAAATAGCTCAAATCGCCGTGTAAAGCGAAAATAATTCAGATTGGGCCTATGAAAATAAAATTTATCTTTTATAGAATCTTTTAATGTATTAGAACGTATTTTTTTTTGTTATTAAATTGTATTAATGAAAAATCAAATAATAAAGGATGACATGTTTTGTAATGAAATATCAAATGGTGACTTCTGTATCCCAAATAGTATAGATCGAATGGCGTCTACGAAAATAAGATTTACATGGTTCATTACTTATATTGAATTAATAAAATTATTTTCGTATTTACCATATTTTTGAACATATCTTATTTTTGTATGTACATCATATTCATACAACTTTTATTTCCTTTCAGATGTTATTTTCGTAGAGTACTGCATAGATTTTATTTTTGTACATAGAGCGGGTGCACCTATTACCGAACACCTAAGCCGCATTTTATCTCGGTCGGAATTATGAGCACTTTAAACTAAAGAGAGACAACTCTTCAATAGATTAGTAATTATGCTACAATTTTGGCCAGTATTAGAACCCTAACGAATACAAATAAAGGCTTTATCGTCCGATCAAAAGATCTACCAACTGCCCCTAATACCAAACGATGATTGTAATTCCGAACATTGGTGTTCCTTATTCCGAACATGAGGAACTTTTAAAAAAAAATATGTTGCGTAAACAAATACACACCATTTTCGTACTTTGGCATAAATCTACATTAGAAAAGAGTTTTGTCAATCATCAAAGTATTTTTTAAATGTTCAAGAAATTTTATTAAACATATTCATTTCTGCAACAAAAGTATTGAATGTCAACGCAAAGGAAAATATATACACTAACACTAACAGTATTTACATTTGAAAGGAAGATCATCCGAGCAGTCGGTAAGTTCATCGGCAACACAAGTCAGAAAAAAGCGCCTGAAACAATTTATGCACTGTATATAGTCCTCATAAAGTGTTTTGCACTTAAAACAGCTTGTAGGACTTAGTCACTTACTGCAATATTATCATCTGAATTGGATGCCTCAATTTCTTTTATGTTCTGTTTAGTCTCTTGCTTCTTTTTCTCCTTCAGTTCTCTCAGCTTTTTCTTCGCCTCTTCTCTATCCTTCCATTTCTTTTCGAGTGCAATCTGTTTTTCCTTCAGCTCTTTGGCTCTCTTGAGTTTATTTTGTAATTGTTCTCTGTCGTTCTTGGGTTTTTTTTCCAATTCTTTTTCTTTCTTTTCTGCTTTTTCGTTCAACCATTATCTATACTTTTCCCCTGTTGCTTTTGGTATTATCATTTTACGTGCTTTTGATTTCTTTGTTTCAGTCTTTGGGAATATTAAATGTTTGCTAAATGGTGACATAGATTTATTTGCTTTAGGAACACGTTCATCTGAAGATTTTGATGGTGTTGTAATAGAATCAGTTGTAATGTTAGGTGTCACAGTAAACATAAAGGCAGTTGATGTATCAGTCAGGCAGTTGATGTACCAGTCGGCTCCACTGAGAGAGACACGAGAGTAGATGGCTTAGATGGAGTGGTGACTAAATCAGTTGAAGCTGTAGGTATTTCATCAAGCACAGATTCGTAGATTCGTTTACAATATCTGACGGCGATAATTTACCAGCTGATGTAGGAGGAGCCACAGCTTCTGTAACAACAGTAGTTGCTGTAGTTGTTGAGTCCACTGGGGTGAATTATTCTCTTTCAACTTTTGTTCGGAATTAGGAACATTCAGTGAGGTCAGTATGTAAATCCGAACACTGCCAGTTATTCAGTCATACGACCTTAAAACATGTACATGGGCTTCACACATGATTTTTATTTTTGTCTACATCATTGATTTCAAAAGAATTTGACTAAAGCATCAATATTCAACATTTTATGATATTAGTAAAAATTTGTAAAAAAATAGCTAATAAATAAAATGACTTACCAAAAATTGAAGTATATCCTTGAATGCCCAAATTCAAAACAAACAACACAACCTCAAATTCAAAATGTTTTTAGTCCCCTACCGGTTTAACCGGAGGGGACTTTAGGTTTACCCTCCGTCCGTCTGTCCGTCTGTCTGTCTGTCCGTCTGTCTGTCCGTCTGTCTGTCTGTCAGTCTGTCAGTCCGTCAGTCCGTCCGTCCACAAAACTGGATCCCGCGATAACGCAAAAAGTACTGAAAATATTTTTATGAAACTTGATATATGGATAGATGGCAGTATGGAGATTATGCACGTCTTTTTTTTTTCTTCCTATGTTGAAAATTCTGGTTGCTATGGCAACAAATAGTCTGAAAATATGGCAAATTTAACACATAAACTGGATCCAGTGATAACTCAAAAAGTACTGAAAATATTTTTATGAAACTTGAAATATGGGTAGATGGCAGTCTGGAGATTATGCACATCTTTTTATTTTCTTCCTATGTTGAAAATTCTGGTTGCTATGGCAACAAATAGCCTGAATTTCAAGATTTCTGATTTAAATTTTTCAGCTTTTTCACTATATGTTCTTTATTTCTTAAGGTGTTTACTTCAAACTTTAAATATAAGTTCCTGGTCATCAACCACATCATATGTGACAAGGTTTATAACTCTAGCACAAAAAATATTAATATTACCTCCCTTGAACTTAGATTTTTTTAGGGGAAAAAATGTTGTCTTTTTTAAATAACTTCTTTATTTCCTAATGTATCTACTTCAAACTTCATATATATGTTTCTTATTATCACTCGACATTTTTGAGAAGGTTAAATACTCTAGCAAAACTATTTCCAGAATTATGTCCCCCTTGGACTTAGATTTTTTTCGAGAAACTGGTATTTTCACTCCAACTTCTTCATTCCTTATAGGATTTACTTTAAAATCCCACATCGTAATAATATGACAAGGTTGTATAAACATAATTTCCTTACTAAGCATGGAAACTTAACACATTACTGTGATATAGACAAACTTATTTTATTATGTTTTGTGGTTGATATTTTCAAATACAGACTTCATCCTCAAATTCATTATAAATGGCAATACACAGGAGTGTATGACAATTAACCTTTTCCCTTATATAAGCGTGTTTCGACGGGTTTTTGCCCCCCCCCCCCTTTTTGAGGCCTCAAACAGTGAAAAAATGCCCTATTTAGGCCCCAAACACTGTCTTTTGTTTGAGAAATGTTGTTAAAAAAAGTGACCATTTTTTCGGCGCCGTCCCCCATCCAAATAATACATCAGGGGGTTGCCAGAAGGGGGATGTGCCCCCTTCTGTTTGGGGGGTTTAAAGGGGGGCGGAGTCCCCCTCATCGCCAAGAAAATTTTGGACTTGTGAGAGGCTTAAAATGACCCCAGGTTGATCATAAGGTAACGTGTAACCAACGCTGAAAAGCCTTTGACTCTATCTCAATGCCTTGAGAAGTTGCAGCACTTTGAAGTAAATTTTGATGGAAAAAATCGAGGCAAAAAAGTGATTTTTGGCAATTTTGAGATGTCCCCTCGTTGCCATGGTAACAGGAAATTTAAGACTGAGCATGTCGTTACAAAGGCAATGGTCCAGTCAACATTTGTGCCAAGTTTGATTAGTATTGAAGCATTTTTCATAGTTTCATAGCAGTTTGAACTTGTTAGAGGAGGCTTTTCAGTGAAAATGGCCATTTTTCACAATATGCTCATGGGGGAAAGGGTTAAAGAACTTTTTGAGGGACCGGTAGGGGACTACTGTATTGCCCGCAATACTATCAAATGCTTGTTTTGAATTGTGTTAAACATGAAATATTAAATGAATTATAATATTTTGGTCAGAATTAGGAGCATGTTCGGCATTAGGTGCACCCGCTCTATATTCTATATACGGCAGATTTTATTCTTGTAATCATTGTTTCTGGTTATTTTTGCACTAGTTAATTCTTGCTTTTATTTTGATACTTTTTACAACAAACTTTTCTTGTCTTATAATAGAAGATTAAATTCATACAATCATATTTGCAATTAATACGATTTTAAAAGTTATGAACCATGTTTACAAGTCTTATTTTCGTAGTTGCCACCTTGAGTTATTTTTCTATACTATTTGTATTAACGGAACACACATTTAATATATCAAATTAAAACATTTCATTCCTTATTATTTCATCCATGCAAATTATTTAATAACAACAAAAATATGTATTTAATACATAATATCAAAAATAAATATTATTTTTGTAGACCCAATCTTATTTTTGCTTTACATTGCGATTTGAGCTATTTTCGTAGGTAGATATTTTCGACTCAAACTTCACATTTTTAGACATTTTTTGGTTATGAAAATTTATATTGCTGTAAAGTCATTCAATGAATGGATAAATATATAATTAACATAATTAATTAAACAGATTAATGCACTATTTCAAACATAAATCTTATTTTTGTAGACACAATCTTATTTTTGCGAAAATAGCTTATCTATACCGCTTCTCTAACACTTATTTTTTTATTTAAAGTTGAGTTATTGTCCATGAAACAGGAAATTAAAAATGATAAAACTGTAAAAACTGTTAGCTATTCTTGTACTTTGTTTAAAATGATGTCATTATGAAATTTGTTTCAGATTAATCCAGAATGTCTGTTGTCATAGCTCAGCCAGGTCAAGGACAGAAAGGTGTTGGCATGCCAATGGCACCAATGTCTGAAGTACAGACAATTGTGCTACCCCATGGTCTCCCGCAAGGCCTGGCTTATCTTTCTGCTTTAAGTGAGGTACAGATCCACCAACAGTTTGATGCTTTAGAAGGTAAAGATTTTAATGAGAATCCTTTTAAAGCATGTTAAGTGTTGACCTGTGGAGCACAGGATGAGGTGTACTGTAGTGAGGTTTGGCTGGCTTTAAAGATTTAACAACAAATTCACATCAGTGTTTCTGACAGCTTTAGAAGTTAATTTAGGTATCCAATGTTACATGTTGACCTGGCTACAGGGAATCTTCACAATTGTATTGTTGTGAATTTTCTGACAAGATTAATTTGTGAATTTTCCACAGTTATGTCCAAAATGGGAAAATATCTATTGTTATTGTAGATTTACCTCTGTTTTATGCAAAATATTTACTTTTCTTTATACATCATACTATTTACTTTGTATATGAATTTTACATTGTTATTTTTTTCTTTTTCATTTCATCCTATTAATATTGTCTCTTTTAGTATTGTCTGGTTGTGAGAGAAACAATAAATACCAAATCTGCAATTCTAACAATCAACAGTTTATGTATGCTAAAGAAGGTAAGTTAGTAACTTGTCTGTTTTGATAAAAAAAATACAAACTCACAGCTGAGTCATATCCACTCTAGGCTAAGTACAAGTTTTTCTGTGATATTTTGGTTTGAAACAATACGTTTTAACACAGTTTATCCTACATAATGCTAATATAACTATATTTTAATGTACCTACATATTTTATTTAACCGTTATTGGCCAATCACTTGTAAACCTGTCCCAACTCTCAAGGAAGGAAGGAGCATAGGGGAGACATGAGTTTTTGCCTTCTGTATGTCCCCACACACTGCTTGGTCTTAATGCCATCATTTTGTTTTGGCATCAAAATAGATAAGGATATGTTTAAATCACAGTGCAGTGGCTTTTAGTGGGGGGTATAACCTTTGTATTAAGGGTTTTAAAATACAAATATCTTAGTCACTCTTCACTTATTCCAAGAAAAGGAGGCACATACTTGCAAATGGCTTGTGCATTGCTTTCAAGTATTGATTTAAAAATCAGGAAATGTTTTTAGGTTCCAGCTCATTTTGGTTAATGTTTAAAGTAAGTAAGTAAGGGTGCAACAATTCAGCTTTCTCTTGATTAGATTCTCGATTAATGCTTTGCGATTTAAGCCGCATCATGAGAGAACCAACATATGATAATGGGTTTGCGACCAGCCTGGATCTAGCCAGCCTGCGCATCCGCGCAGTCTGATCAGGATCCATGCTGTTCGCTATCAGTTTCTCTACTTGTTATAGGGTTTGTAAGCAAACAGCATGGATCCTGATAAGACCGCGTGGATGCGCATTTGATAATTTCAATTTGAGTTAACATTAGGTTTTCTGTTAGGAATACTTAAAAAAAATATATATTTACATTGAAAGACACTTGACTTTAATGACCCAAAAACATCAACAATTTGTAGTTTGTCTATTAGTGTTTAAATTACAAGGGTTTTGATTGGTTGATAGAGAACGCATAACCAATGAAAAAATGCTTGCTCAAGAAGGAGAAATGTTTGCAAAAATAGTGACAACTAATCAAATCACGGCAATGACAAATTGAGAATTGAATTGTCGGCTATTAATGCTGTTTGGCATAATCTTGATTAATCATTTCACTCCTGTATTTGAAATACTACTTCTGAATCAAACGCTACAGATTTGTTACCAGTCTGTATGTATTGTTTTGTTATTTAAAGACACAGACTGTTTGACACGTCAGTGTTTTGGAACGATGCGACCATTCACCATGAATATAACTGACAACAACTGGCAGCCTCTAATACAGATGTACCGACCTCTGAAGTGTGTAGGTAGCTTTATGTGGTGTTGTTGTCTACAGGAGATGAGTATCATGTCACCACCGGGTAATACCATCGGATCTATCAAACAAATGTAAGTCTCATTCTGTATATAGAATGTCATCAGGGATTTACTGGATGCAGCATTCTGCATCCATACAGCACTAAAATGCCTAATTGAATGCACAGTTCTTCACCTCTTGCATCCAAGTAGGTGCAGCAAAATGTAATACTGGCTTAATTTTGCATAACATCATAAATAACCCTTGCAGTACATTTTAAGTATTGGCTACTGATAAGATATATTCAGAAAGTTGGTAAGTTCCATTGTTTAGTACGAATTCAGACTGCTTGAATTAGATGTTGAACTTATTTATTTATATGTACTGTACAACGCCGTTGAATATTGTTAAATAGAAACAGGCGTTTAATTAAATGAAAAGTTTCAAGTTTCAAGGTTGCAAACCCATTATGTTGGTTTTGTTGTGATGCGGCTCATTAATGTCTTTCTTTAGAGATATCTAGATGTTGAGTATATTTGTTATCTCCAAGTATTGTGGGTAAAATCAATAAAACATTGTTGAAATATGATATTGGAACTACAAGACACTGCTTCTAAACACTGCCTCTAACAAATATTATTGTTTGATATAGTATATACACTGTGTAATATATTAAGATATAATCAATATCTGCTAAATAATACTGAGGTTACATTGAATGAAATGTTGTTAGTACAAAGAAATACAATACATTCATAAATAATTAAGAACTTCTTTAATATCTTTTCCTTTTCTGTTGTAAATATGTGTGTATCATTAAGGTAATGTATCCATCATGTATTTGGTTTGAATGAAGCAGATTTTACACCTTTCTCAGAGAATGTTTTCGAATGTTTTAGGGACAATTGGCCCTAATTCTTTGGTAATCTCAAACTTGCCTGAGCACAATTTGCTATAGGTGACCTATTGTGATAATTGTGTCAGACTGTCTGCCAGTATGGGTATTGCAAAAGTAAAAGAGGGCCAAATAATTTAAAAAGAACAGTTTAAAGAATATAATGAGATTCATTCTTTAACAATAGAATAAAGGGCCTTAGCCCTTTCTACACTAAAGAATGTAACAAAATGATTGGCCTCTTCAATTCCTTGTGACGTCTGCCTTTCAAAATTTTGAGTTCTAAGCCAATTAGTCAACATTATCAAAATATTGCAGGAATTTTCTTTGGGTGATCGTCTGTCAGAATGTTTGTAAAAAAACCCATCCATGCAGAACTCTTGTTGCCATGGCAATGAAAGGGAAATATTTTAAACATCTTTCTGTCAAAAACAGTTTGTCAGATTTTGATAATATTTCACAAAAATCACACCATTGTGAAACCACCTACCAATCTGGTTCAGATAATGTTGATAAGTTTAAACCTGGGAAGATATATATGTCTTTATGTATATAACCAGGTTTTAAAACATGACTGCTTGATGATGTGGTCTTATTTTCCTTGTATCATGTGTATATGAATATGATATTATTTCACAGAAATGATCCCTTAGTGAAATTATACCAATATAAAAAATAAGTTTGGTTAGTTAAAATTAAAGTACAGTACTGTGTAGTTATGGAGTGGTGTCACTAAAGTTTGTTGAGAAATCTGTAATAATGATCTTGATTAAATTTGCTTGTCAGATACTGAAATAATTGAGTTAAATAGACGTGTAGATTGACATATCAGTTATTTAGTTTCACTGTTTTACGTTGCTAGATGGACATGTTGGTTACCCAAGTATGAGGTGTATGACAATCAGGGAAGTCATATTTTCACTATCAATGGTGAATGTTGCTACTGTGCTTGTGGGACTGACATAAATTTCCAGGTGAGACGTCATTTCAATATTTTCATTTGGTCATGTTCATAGGCCTCAACCTAGTATTTACTTCCAAAAACAAAGCCAAAAGCATTGATTTAAAAAAAATGTCAAAGATGTACACAGATTTATGTATGATAACAGAACAGAACAGTTCTGTTCTGTATAATAACAAATGATGACTGTTGATACAGAAATCATAAAATACCCAATTATTTCTTACTTATAATTTCTTTCTTCTTTTGAATTCTATGTGGCTGATTTAAAGTACCATTAAGTCAGTTGACATTTAGCTCTCTGATTGAAATCATTACATTTTGTATTTACTTTTTCTAAATCAATATGATGATATCTTTAAAAACTTGAACATGTTAATCTGACAACATCACTGTTTACTGTCATGTTGGCTTGTAGTCTTGTTATAATCAAATGATCATGAAGTACACTCTGCAATTTTCATATTATTTTGTTGTGATCATTGCTTTCAAGGGATCACCCTTTTTCCAGATTTTTTATTCTATTTTACTGCATGTTATATGATGGTATGCACTTTGCTATTATTGACCAGGTGAGTGATGTAACTGGTACAGATGTTGGTCGTATCATCAAACATTGGGGTGGCTGTAGGGAACTGTGTGGAGGTGTGAATGACTTCAGTGTACAGTGTATGTACTTTATCTTACTGTTTTGTATACTTTATTTTAATGAAAAGTAAATCTTTTGAGTAAAATGCTCATAATATATACCCTTTAAACCTGCTAATAATGATTATTTCTATTACATGTATAATGGATCTGTCAAGGTTTGAATTTGAAACAGTCCATTCAAATTTAAAGGGATTTCAATATCAAATTACAAAAATTGAGCTGTCAACAGTATAGAGCCTTGTCAGACTTCACGGATGTGCAGGCTGGCCTGGTTCTATACTGGTGGCAAAGGCTGATCACTTTTGGATCCAGCGGGTTAAGGGTTAAACAATGTCTTTCACCTTTTAGTTCTGATGATCCACTTTCACAGTTGGTTTAAAATGTTTGCTTCTCCTCATTGGCTTTTAAAGGCTAAGATCAACTTTCATTAGTAGACAGAACTGATGGTTGTTGCTTTCAGATGTTGCTATAGAGAGGTTAAGATTATTATGAAGTAAAACTTTTCAAAGAGTTGATACTGTTGTTGTAGAAAGGTTATTGCTGTATAGAGGATAACTCTGCAGATGTTGCACTTTATTTTTGCACAATTACCTCCCTTTATCAAGAACTGATGGTGTTTGTAGTTTTCACTCTGAATCATGAGTAAGCCACATTGAATTAACCAGAGCACAGTTCAGCCATCGCATTTTCCTGGGCAGGCTGTCAAGTAGTTTACTAATACTAGTTGCCTTCACTTTCGCAAGGAACTGGTAACTTCTGTACATGCCAGAGCAGAGATACATTGCGAATGACCGTAGAAAAGATTTCATCATCAATCACAACGAAAGTGGCCTGATTTGTCTAGGAATTGGACCCAGGTCACCCGATTTACAGTCCAACGCTCTACCTATTGAGCTCACATATTATCAAGATCTGCAATCTTGTGCTTAATCTGTATAAACTAAAAAAATACTGTAAAGAAAATATTTGCATTTGGTTGAGAAATATTCTCTTCAATCTTTCAGCTTATTTAAAACATATGAGCTGCGTCACAACAAAACCAACATAATGGGTTTGTGACCAGCATGGATCCAGACCAGTCAGCGCATCCGCGCAGTCTGATCAGGATCTATGCTGGTCGCTTACCAACTCTATTACAAGTAGAGAAACTGATAGCAAACAGCATGGCTCCTGATCAGACTGCGCGGATCTGCATGGTGGTCTGGATCCATGCTGGTCACAAACACACTATGTTGGTTTTGTCATGACACGGCTCATATAAAATACTAAATTCTTGTTTTATACTTGCAGTCCCAGCAAACATGGATGTGTTTCACAAGACGATTCTAGTGGCAGCTACATTCCTTATTGACTTCATCTATTTTGAGAAAAACAAAAATTAGATGGTTTGAACTTTCAACACTCCACAGTTAGCTTATTTAAATAAGCTGTGTGTGTAATTAAGTTAATCTCTTCTCTTAAAAAAAACACCAAAAAACGTTGATTTAACGTAACATTTTAATCTTCTACTTATTAGACTATCTTTCTCCGTGTTACATGTTACATGTTAACCCCCCACTGTATAATGGACCTAATATTTTATTTAGATTTTTGAGTTTACAGAATGAGAGTGGTGAACAGTTAAATTAAAATTTATATTTTATAGACATTTATTGTAATTGATTAGAGCCATACTTTACAACATTTTGTTAAATTGTTGTACTTAATTAGCTACAACTTACTTTTATCTAAAGAATACATGTCCTTGCCCATTATGTAGGGGAATTGTTTATGTTTATTGTTTGCCTCGGCATTAATCTTATTTATCAGTATATATAAACCAGAGACTTTTATTAGAGATAACTTACATCAAATATACAAGATATTGAATAAGTGTAAGTTTAATACTGAATTTATTGAACAAGTGGAATAAAATTATATTGTGCCAGCCTTTGGCGAGCATCAAATTATTTTATCCAACAAGTTCAATAAATTTAGTTATAAACTTACATTCTTTTAATCACATACCAAAAAATACCACAAAATAAAGACCGTTTGAAGTGAAAAGGAAACATTATCCATTGCTTGGCCTCGAGTATACATGTAACACAAAATATAGTGTGTCTCAATGCAATGTTTATATAAAGCAAATGACATCAAATTAAAATATATGCACAGCTGTCTAATACCATTTTTACTGAGTCGCAAAAGCGCAACAGGTATGTGATAAAAAGCTCCATGATATAAACAGCTTTAAGGTGTTTTAAAGTAGTAATAGTCACTTGATTGTATGATTATTGTTAGAAATATTTACTTTAATGTTACTGTAAGTATACATGTAAGTACAATTTATTTTTGGTCTTACAATTTTAGTCTTATAATTTTCGGTCTTATAATTTTGGTTTTAGAGTTTGATTCTTATTTTTTTTTGGTCTTATAATATTTGGTCTTACATTTTTTTATGATATTTTATTGCACCAACAGTATTCTGGTAACTTGACTTATAATGATGAAAACATGTTAGTGTTCATTCCTTGCTACCAAAAAATGAGCTGTGTCACGACAAAACCAACATAATGGGTTTGCGACCAGCATGGATGAGACCAGCCTGCGCTTCCGCGCAGTCTGGTCAGGATCCATGCTGTTCGCTATCAGTTTCTCTACTTGTAATAGGGTTGGTAGGCGAACAGCATGGATCCTGATCAGACTGCGCGGATGCGCAGGCTGGTCTGGATCAAGCTGTTCACAAACCCAATATGTTGGTTTTGTCATGACACGGCTCAAATGCTTATTGTCACTATTGTCTGTTTTGAGATTGGTAAAAAATTTACTTTTAACTTTTAAATTGTTATATTTTGTGTTCATTTTTGCAATTTTGTTTAATATATTGTTTAATTTTAATGTTGTTCTTCTTTTAGTTGTTAAGATGTTTGTGAAACAGTATTGTTTGGTTTTATTCTTTATACTTTAAACAGATTTTTAATTTTGCATAATATTTACATTGTATATCAGGAGTCATCCTAAAGTTTGTTTTTTAACTATATCTTTTTATCTGGACAATTCAAAGAGTAGGGAGAGCTATTGTACTCACCCTGGCATTGGCAATTCACACTTTGGTTAAGTCTTTGGGTGCAAGTTGGTATGACTAAAACTATTTAAAGGAATCAGAGACAGATGAGATAAGCAACTCCTATATACTCCATTGAAATATCACTCATGCCTAACCAAAAATGAAAAATTAGGCATTTTGTAGCAAATAAAACTTATTGGATTTGCATTTGATCATTTAATATTATATACCATTTAAATGGTAAATCTTTTATCTATTGCTGCATGTTAAAATATTGGGAACTTTCCATGCCTTTCACTTAGAAAAACATAGCAAGACATACCCACTGAGCCAGTTTTTTCGTCAAATAATTAGTTTTGTAACAAAAATTAATAGGTAGTGCTCTTTAAAAATTGATGTATCATTTATTTAAATGGGAACTGTAAATATTTTTACCTGCAGCCATAGACAAATGCATAAGCTTTCAGAAAATGTATTATTTTCCTTATTTTAATATCTGGTTAATAAGTTGCTACAAGTTTTATGTTCAGCAGGAACGTGTGATATTTTATCTGGTTAGGAAGTTGATATCTCTGTTATTATCTCTGTTTCTGAAGGAATGATTTGAAACTTAACACACTTATTAAATGGCATAATGTGAGGTCACTGTTAATTACTGTAACATGGATTTTGTCCTGACTATTGCCCATTTTGAACATAAAGAATTCTACATTATGCAGGCGCTTGTTTTACTATCAAGCACTGGAAAAAAGTTGAGCATGCTGTCCTACAGACAGCTTTTGTTTCAAAACATTTTTAAGGTGTCATGTTGGCACTGATTTAATGTGCCTTTATGTATATTATTGTATACAGATTTTGTGTTAATTATTGTCATATTGTTGTTATATCCTTAAACATGATTATACCTTGAGTTTAACAAGATAACAAAATAGAACATTGAAATCATTCTAAGGCCTATATCTTTTAATTTATACTACATTTTAGTAAGCTGTCACAATAAGTACATGTAAAAGTATATAAGTATACAAATTTAATTTAATAAAAAATCAAAGTTTATTAAGTATGTCAAGTAGATATCAATGGGAAACAAACAACATATGATGATTCTTTGGCTTATTTGATTAGATGGTTGTATTTGTTTGTTTATAAGTTACAGGTCTTGTCTATTCAAATTCTTCACATACATAAGTTTTCCAATCAGTACTAGTAAAAATCTTTTTGTTGTGAATTTATAATTTTGATCTGAGATTTTGGTTTGTCTGGGTATAGTAGGTCATGAGCTTTGCTTGAAAAATTTCAATAAGTGAGTGTTACATATAAGTGCACAACTACATAGAATACTGTAAATACAGGCTCAAACTGATCTGTCAGCCTCTCCATTCATTCTTCACTTAATTGTTAAGATAAATTTTGGGAGTTTGAATCCTACACCAAGCTGGACTTTTTTCTGATACATTTTTTAATTATGCTTAAAAATCTACTTCTATAAATTGGATGATGCTGTGAAAATGTTTGACATAACTTCACTTTTCTTTTCACAAGTCAAAAGTTTGATATGGTACATGTATTTGATGCAGCGTGTGTTCCTGAAAATTGTCACTTGTATCTTTAGGTTATTTTAATATGCTTACTGCTGGCAAAATGACAAAATAAATTTATTATTGGTTATCACACAAAGATTCATATTTTGTAATATTGATATTTTTGCTAATTTTTTTTTCTAAGGTTTTATTGTTCGTCTTGTTTTGTTCTTTTATTCAACAACTTTATGTAGTTTTCTATCAATTTTCACATTAATTTAATTTTATTTTGTTTGTTTTTTTAATTTTATGCTTTTTGCCGGACAAAACTTTGCCACCAGTTTATGTTCTAGTTAAAATCTATATCATGTATACATATAAATCCTTATTTTTACATTCAGTTTTATTTTTAGCT